>NC_089213.1:19189196-19194196 GCF_963930695.1 Labrus bergylta | reverse complement strand
GTGTGTGTGTGTGTGTGTGTGTGTGTGTGTGTGTGTGTGTGTGTGAGTGCCATGCATGGCTGTATAACTGTCTGACTGCTTCTTTGTGTTAATGCCTGCCTGTATGTTTTTGCATGAATGGGTGTACACAAACACGCTTCTAAACATTTTTTTTCCTTCTGAGTTATCAGGATGTTTAGTCATTTTTGTTCATATTTATTAGGTTTCAAAAACTTATCATATGCTGTGATAATTATCTAATAATCCCAATGAATTCTATTAGAAATATAAACCTTTCTTCAGTTTAGGAGTAACAAGATATACATTTTAGTATGGATGGATTAAATTAACTGAATTTTTAATGAATAAAATCTAGTTTTTTTAAGCAAACAAAATGATTTTTGATGAATTTATAAATGTGAGGATTTGCTCCCTTTTTTGGTATAACTAACAGTAACCATAACTTATTAGTTATTGTGATCCATCAGTAGGAAAGGAAGACATTTGGGGGACTGTGAATTAAATAAATATAATAAATAAAAATAAAGCCACCTCCATATGTCAGCCTGTGCATGTCAGAGCATAAGCGTGTCACTAAACCCCGATCTGAGCCGCAGATGACGGCTGTGTTGAAGGGGGACCAGCCCTGTGGTTTAGGTTACAGCTCAGGCTGTGTGTGTACACAGACTCTTTGTCGGGGTTCTTCCGTGAAGAAAACCTCCATTCAAGTAAATCCTGAAGACCACCTGTTAGTACCACACACTCCCAGCCTTGTACACACACACACTTCAGCTCTGCTGTCCGACAGCAGGGACAACAGCTGACACACACAGCCACTGAAGTTTCTTTCTGTTGGGAAAAAAAAAAACAGGCATGCACAGTTGCTGAGCATTTGCTACAACTGAGGTTTTAGACTAATCAGTTGAGGTTAAAAGAAAAGTTATACCTTTATCACTGAAGATAGATACTACTGCCATGCCAGTATAGCATAGCATCATCTTATAGCTATAAGCCAAAAGAATGAAAACAGGGAGAAACAGCTCAAATATTGGTGTCTAAAGAAAAAAGGTTTGTGGTTAGTTTTCAAGATACAATTCAACACACCACTTGAGGTATTCATTATCTCAAAAATACATGTGCAATGACATATTTTCTGGTGTTTTAGGGAATAGCTGAAGCCATGAAAGTTCATGTTTTGACGGATGATTTGTTAAAATTTTGTATTTTGGGTCTTTACAGTTGTTCTATGTCTCTGTAGCGTTGGTGGCTTCTACATGTCTGCAGTGACATTGATATGTCGTTGCCCCGAGAGGAGGTTTAACCAATTTAACAGCTAGCTTTTGTGTACCTGACTTTCTACAAAGTTACCAGAACTGATGGTGGACTTATCCGTCTAGTGTTTTAGAATGACACTGTTCCTGGTTGAGAAACCAGCCTTTGTTAAGTCCTAATTGTTTTTTTTGGATGAATGGAGGGGATACATTCAGTTGGAGAAGTTAAGAGCAGGTGGTAGCCAGATTTTGTGACGTTTGGACAGAGCCACGCCTCTAGGCTAGTACCTTGTACATTATGCAAGGCTATGACAAACTGTCTTGTCGTTTTATATTTTTAATTATTTTAGACTTTCCTTTCAAAAATGCATTTAAGCAAAACATGTATAAGTCTTATATGCCAAAATGTCCCATTTAACATCCCATCAGAGAATAAAGAAAGAAAGAAATCCTTCTAGCTTAGGAGGAAAAGGCAGACATCCATAAACAGAAGTGTATGTGGGAGTGTCAGAGGTTTTGTAAGCTCTCTGGGGAACCCGATGAGTGCAGCCGCTTGAGGGAAGCTCATTCATTCATTCATGCTCTCTGCAGTGGTTTATGTAATGGACTGCACCATAACTAAAAATGGAAATGTACGCAAAAAGTAGCAGTTAATTTGAGCACTGACATAAAAAATATCCAAGCCTGCGAATAGAAACTAAATGAAAACAAAGCTAAGATAGTAAACAATTTGTTATAGGAGACTTTTATTGTTGTAATGGAAGTGTGTGGAGGAGAAGAGAAGAGGAGGGGCTGACTGAAAGTTTGTGTAATGATTGTTTGATGCCAGTGCATTGATCTTACAGTCTTGCTCCACACCAGTCCTGTAGTGTGGTGCTGCCTGATGAAGGACTGCATCTCTGTCCAGATTGACAGGTAGGAATGCACCCAGTCTACATGACGTCTGTCGCTGGGAGAGAGGATGACAAATATATGACGGTCAGGTTAAAAGAGAGGAGGATGAGTTTAGTAGAAGGGGACGAAGGAGCACAGTGGAGACAAAAGCCTAGAACAACAGATATTAAACCAGAGCTGAACCAAAGCTGCTGCTTCTTAATAGATGACCTTTCCTGGATTAAAGTTGTCTATTTAAGTCTTTAAAATCAAATCCAGCGCATTTTTCTAAAACATTGCACGATGTACGATTTGCAAAATGGTATACAATGATTGGACATGAAATGATTGGGGTCTACATTAAAATTGATCGGCACATTCTTGAAATTTGCTTGAGTTGTGTAATCTGTCCGACTTTATTGTTTAATGCCGGATTTTCAAAACATTGTCTGTTTAAATATATAAAACACTCTGTAACTCCTAACAGAAATGTAAAGTATTTAGGAGCTGCAGTGTTTGGGTGTAAATATGCAAAATCACTTTCAGTGTATTAATGTGACATTAAATATAACATATTTACTAGTTCATGTATATTCAGATCAGAGCAGATGAAGAAACTTGATCTTCATTTGTAGTACCCTGCAGGGATGTGGATACTTATTTTAATGTGAAGAATTGAGAAGATACCAATGACTTACTTGTCCTTGAAGTCTTTGAGCACTCTGTTGGTGTAGAAGGTGGCAGCATCATTCATCTCCTTCACATACGGAGCAGGCTTCTGACTCTTAAAGAAAGATTCAAAAAAACACATTAGAAAACACTTCTATCACAGCAAAAGGGACAGAAGCATGGCGAGGTCCAAAGTTTCATGCACAGACTTTTTATTTTGAAAGTCTTACAACCATCAGCTGATTTGTCTTCATGGAAGAGTAAAGAGCAGAAAAGCTGATTGTGGCATTTTGTACTTGAACATGTGAGATTAGTCCTGAGAGGGAAAGTGCTCTTCTGACAGCAACAGACACTGACCAGAGACAGAGTCAAATGTTTTTCTTTACTCGAGTGGAAAAGCTTTGATGGTAATCTAAATGATTTGTCCCTTAAGTCAGAGGAAGATGGAAACAGAGACTAATGTGAAGGCAGACAGAGGTGTGTAGGTGTTGTTAGAAGATGGAAAGTATAGAGCGCTGTGTTTAGTTATACAAAACTCTCTGTAGGCAATTGTAAGGTGGTTTCTTGATTTTTAATTTGAGTTTCACTTCAGATATTGAGTTAGATTTTGGTCTTTTTTTACTTGTATTTTTCAAAATGTACTAATTTGTCTTGAAGACTTTTACTGATTTTACACAGGCTTGGTGCATGTCACTTTTAAAATACTCTCAGTGTTGTTTATCAGAGCAAACCTTTGAATCCAGGTTTATCTGTTGCTTCCAGGTTTAATTTCAACAATTGATGCATGATATTTCCTTAAACTAGAAAAGGATTGCACGTTTGATTCAGGGTTGTCTTTAGTTTATGAACATTATTTTTTTTATCAGGTAGCCAAGCCTCCATGCATGTGTTTAAGTATTGGATAGATTAATCCTTGAGTGAGTTTCTGTCTATATGTTAGTATGTTTTTAAATGTTGCTAAAAGGCTGATGTGTTTTTGGTATTTAAGGTGTGTTAAAAGATGTTTTTCCTCCTTACCACAGCCACCCACCCCAGAGCAGGGATGCTTTCGCTGACAGCAGACAGGTGGTTGAAGAGGCTGCAGCCCCGGTTTCGTTCCCTGAAGCTCTGGATCTCCTGGATGTGATCTGAAATTGGCTTCAGCAGGTCATGTAACTCTGTCTGCAAAAAGAAAAGAAGAAGAAGAAGAAGAAAAAAGAGACGAAGAGAAAGAGGAGGAGGAAGAAGACAGTTACTATATTATGACAAAAGGTGGATGCAAAGATGAATGAAAGATTGGACTGGGAGTCTTAGACAAAACACAGAGCAAATATAAAATAAAATAAAAATCCCTGATAGCTGGAGACCACAAATGAATAACTTAAAAACGTTAATGAAGAATTCTCTTAAGCATGCTTAAGATTCTTTTATTTTTGAACAACCTCAGTGCTGTTTTCTTGCCTACCCATACCAAGCTTGCAGTAGTTGCCAAGTCAGTAATGTCTAAAGTGGGCTAAAGGACAGTTACTAATTTAATAGCCAGAGCCTTTTTTTCCATTGGAAGGTCCAGATCTCAGCTCCTGTGTAGCTCCTCTCCCTGCTCTCAGCTCCCCCCCCCCCCCTCCCTATAGTTCTGTTCCTGCAAACATTCCTCTGTTCATTGGGAGATCCCTCTGGCCTTGTAAGGCATACTGCTCCTCCAGTGTTTACAGTTTACCTAGCATGCTTCTGCACACTCGAAGAGTCAGGAACACAATGTTGCTGCTGCAGCTTTTTTTGCAGTGAACTTCTGCTGATATGTGAAACATTTACTGTTAATGATCTGTGGAAGAATGGTGTCCTTATGAAGAACTCACTGCAGTGCATCATCTGTTATTGAAATAAGCTGATTGATGCCATGCATTAACATAAACCAGTAGATAATGTTAGATAATCTCAATTAATTACATTTTCTGTGAAGATTAGTTATGTCTGCTTCTGTAATTTTGATGCTTGCGTGCAAGGAAGGACTAGAAACTTAAGTAAGCTTTCTCCTTGTTTTCAATCAAATTCTTCCCTCAATCAAATGCACATGATCTCTAGAAGCTGAGCTAAACACTCCTTGTACTGTTCCTTGTGCTTCCCACTAAATCCATCTTATATCTGTGTGGGAGAAGACTTGGGGCAACGAATCTCCCTTTGTCCAAAAAAAAGTTTCTCTTCAGATATGGATGTACTGCACTCATTGAG
>NC_089213.1:19156696-19186696 GCF_963930695.1 Labrus bergylta | reverse complement strand
AGCTTTCTCTCACACCCCCCTCTCTCTATACGTGAACATGTTGGGAATGTGTTGCATTAGCGTTTTTCATAGTCAAAGAGCAGCATAATCCCTCTGTGAACAGCCCGGCCCACTGGGGGACACAGGAGGGGGAGGACACTGACAGACACACATGACTGAGAGGGACACAGATCAGATGATAAATGTGAAATATCTGATGCAATGTGTAACACAAGATAAGCTCTGTGCTTAACCTGCTGAGGTTTACAGCTAGGTTTCTGAGCAACTTTGTGCACACTGTGCGACAGCTGTATACAAAAGAACGTGTGTGTACGTGTGTGTGAGTATGTTG
The DNA here is from genome assembly GCF_963930695.1 of Labrus bergylta. Classification (NCBI taxonomy): domain Eukaryota; kingdom Metazoa; phylum Chordata; class Actinopteri; order Labriformes; family Labridae; genus Labrus; species Labrus bergylta. Next base: position 19,186,365 of record NC_089213.1, on the reverse strand, counting down.
GGCTTTTTATGTCATTCTATGTCATCTGAGCCCTAGGTGAAGAAAATTGTCCAGTCCTGTTTTTTATCAGCTAAGAAATATATTAAAGGTCAAATCACTCATGTCAGTCAAAGATTTGGAAAAAAACTAAAGGGGACAGGGCTTTTTCTGTGAGAGCCCAGACTCTGGAAGTGTCTGCCAGAGGAGACCAGACTTGTAGAATCAGTCCCTCCATTTAATTCTCTAATTTCTCTACTCAAGACACTCTTGAGTAGACACATGAAAGGGGCCAAGGGTTGAAGTTGAACCCATTAGGGTGCCTTCAAACCCATGACATTGGTTCTCCTACTCTACAGTACCTAGCTGCTTATTGAGCAACTATACCTAGTCGGAATAATTGGTTTAAGAGTACAGAGAGTACAGAGAGTACAGAGAGTAGAGAGTACAGAGAGTACAAAGAGTACAGAGAGTACAGAGAGTACAGAGAGTACAAAGAGTACAGAGAGTACGAGTACTACACGAGCTGTATCACTTGGGTATCAGTAGGTTTCAGTACCTTTGCAGGTTCCTGATGCATGGCAGCCATCTTTAGGAAAGTTCTCTGAGTCTGCAGGGCGTTGTTCACCATCTCTGCCTGTCAATCAAAGAACGTGAGTCAGATTGGTTAAGATAGTACACAACTTCTTCAACAGAATATGGTAAGCAGCCTGTCACACATTTATGTATTAAATGTAAATATATGTTGCTTAGTGCTAATGATGGATTAATGTTGGGTCTTTGTAATATAATATAACAACAAGTAAGCTCTTTCACCTGCTTTTTGTGTCTTGAGATAACATTTTTATAAATTGGGGCTATACAAATAAAGATCGATTGATTGATACTGAATATGTATCATGTGACACTACTTGTTCCTTCATTTTATTTTATTTACTCTTTTCAGTGTTCATTCACTGCAAGGGAAATCTAGGCGTTGAATCTGTCTAAGACATAGAAAGTAAAGCATTTTAAACTCACTCACACACACACACACACACACACACACACACACACACACACACACACACACACACACACACACACACACACACACACACACACACACACACACACACACACACACTCAGCGACAGGGAGTTTGGGTTCTAATCGACCAGCTGTGTCCTTTGTGTGTTTGAGACCTCCAGTTGTGGGCCAAGGGGAACCACCAGGGAGGCTTTTACCATAAAAGGTAAGGCTCTTCAGACAGGAGAAACTCCCTCTGGTTTTCAATCACACACTCTACTCCGTTCTCACCCCACTCAGAGATCAGACAAACAGATAGAAATCTTCTCTTTCAAGGTACAGAGAAAGAAATACAAACACTTTTTTGTACATTTAACTTGCATTCCTCTTTGCCTGCCTTAATGTTTTTGTTTTGGAGCAAATCTTGTTGGATTGGATTTATTCCAAGGACAAAACAAGGCTATTACTGCCAACTGGCTTACCACAAAACACACACACAGTCCTGGTGGGAGTACAGGTCATAACCTAATAGGAAAAAGTCCCCCACCACCAGTTTGATAAATTGTTGTAAGGTCAGTCATCCTTGGCTTTGTAGAATACAGAGAAACTTTTGGACCGTGGACCTCTCATACAGACTATACTTCAGATTACCAGATATCACAGTTGTGAATATCTTAATCGGTTCTGAATTTTAGACGTCTATGTATATACATGTATTTTCAATCATATACAGGCTGACACAGAGACAGCACCAATTGCTAAACTTGAATCCATCTTTACCCTACAAAGAGGAGCTTTACTTTTTTTGAAGAACTTTTATAACCTTTGCCTTTTAATAACAAAGTAAAAACACATCTGTGTGTGTTTTAAATAATAACTGTCTTCCCACAAGTGAAAGTGTACATACCTATTATTATTTTATTATTATATTTTTCTCCTTTTATTTAATTGATGTAAATATGTTTGTTTTTTAACTTTTTGCTATTTTTGCTAATTACACTCCTGTTTTTTGAGCTTTAGTAATTACAAAATTTCCCCCAATGGAGGTTCAATAAAGTTTATCTTTAAAAGTCAAGATTTCTCAATATGGAGAGAAATATTTGAACTGTGAGAAGGGTTTTAAGGAAGAGCATTTTTTCCCTTTAAGTTATCAGTAAAAAAGGTTTATGTTTGTTATTAATGGGTGCTTCCACAATTTAAAGACAGTTTAAGGATACATGTTTATACTTAAATTGAATAATGAGTAGTTATAATGAAGAGAAAATCAAACTTGATGTCTTGTTGATGTGCTGTAATAAAATATTCTAATAGATAGTTGCCAACAGCAGCCTGAAAAAAATGTAATGACAGTGTGGCCCTGTGTGTTCAATTCCTAAACCCGTGTATAAATACTCTTTCCTGTGTCTTACTGTATATCTCTCCTGATTTCAAATGATACACTTTAACATCATTGGTAAGTTATCAAATGGATTTAAACTGTAATTTCCAAACAATGTTTTATTTCCACAATAAACATTATTGAACTTTATCATATAAGTGACTTTTGGGGAGAATTTTAAGTATAAAGCAGATAAAACTATTATTTAGTTTGCAGGCTTTTTTTGTAGAGTAATGGCTTCAGTCTTCCTCTGAGGTCAGGAGTTTGTGTGCTGCCTTGAGAGGCACTCAGGGTGAATAAGTGTGAAAACAACAGTTCAGCAGGAGATAAATAGTTCAAGGCTTTAGTGAATGCATCAAACACAACTTACATGTTCCTCCACTTCCCTTCCGATGGATCGACTGTAGTTCAGATATTCTGACACTGGACCTTTCAGTACAACGTCAAAGTCCTCAATGCACAGAGACAAACCTGGAAAAACAGGAAGAAATCACTGATTATTATGTCAAGTTTTAACTAGAAACTCCAGGTGTCTGTTTAACTTTAAACTAGTACATAATAGAACAAAGCCTCTCCAAAACTGCTTGGCAGATCACTGTTCAACATGAGTCTGGTTCTGTTCGAGGTTTCTGTCTGTTGAAATGTAGTTTTTCCTCTCTACTGTAACTTTGCTAAATGTTGCTAAGTGCTGTGCTAATGGTGGAATAAAGTTAGGTCTTTATACAAAATATAGCAAAGAGTACAGTCTCGACCTACTTGTCATGAATTGGCGCTATACAAAAAAGGATTGGTTGATTGACTGATTGAACTGAGTTCCATTATCATCTAAGACTTGCCTTCGTCAATGCCGTTGACACAGTCCCCGTTTGCCATGCCGCTGGACATCTGCATGGTGACAGACATCTTCTCCAGGCGAGTCACGGCTCGCTCCAGCCGCTCCATTAAACCTTCCATGGTGACAAATCTGGAAACAAAATCAAAAATGGTAAATAAGCTATGCGGAGACCTTGATCAAACTGGTGAGTGATTGGTGTTTGTTTTCATATAGTGATTTGTTTTACTTTATTCATCCCAGAAGGAAGTGTCCCGGGTGGCAGAATCACTATTCAACTTTCCTACCCTGCTGCACCATGTTTAAAAAAAGCTGGCCCATGTCATGACAGAGAGAAACTAAATTTAGCCAGTGCATTTGGAAGTACCTCTGTTTAAGCTGTCTGGCACTCTGCCAGTCACAACCTCTTCAACACATCACACAATTAGATTAGGAAGAAACTGAGAGTGGAGCAAGGCTGAGAATAAACCTTTTGAAATAAACAGAATACTCAGCTGTGCTATTTTAATAATCATGTTTTGCTTTAAGTATCAATTCAATAAAAATAGATGTAGATTTTTTTTTTTAAATCACATCATCACTGATTGTGACATACATAGGTCCTACAATGACAAATACTTAATTTTGAACATATTATATATATATAATATATATATATATATATATATGATATTTTAAAGAACATAACTTCCTGAAAATGGATAGTTGATGCTGCTGATCTTGAATTTGTCAGCATACGCACCTGTTGGAACCAATGAAAAGATTCCCTGAATTTCAAACTCCTGTGAAAGGATCTAAGAGCGACCTACTAGTTATTGGCAGTCGCTGTGTTTGTGTGTTAAGTATTGTCAAGTTTAGCGCTAATGGCTTATGAACACCCCAACACAAATATGATTCAATTCCCTTCCTTGCTTGAAAATATTCATACAAAATAACACTTTGCTATATGTGAAATTAAAACTGCATTAAAGGTCAAAAATAGAGCAGCTGCAAAAAAGTTTTCTTCCAAAATAAAATAAAAAATCCTTTTGGTTTGTTTGGCCTGTATACTTGACTCACAAGCAGAGAGATTTAAATACAGTACGTCCATAAAATAACAGATCACCTGTACTGAAAAGGTGAGCCAAATGACCCGGATAGTCTCCTGATAGCATTTATACAAGTAACACAAACTGCTGTCAATTACACCTTCTAATGTATACAGCAAACAAGATGATGAACCCAAATCCAGATCAAATGTTCACACAGTACTGAGAAGGATAAAATGACTGCTGATAGGTAAACAAACCTCCAGGCCACACAATGCCAGTCAATGGAGATACTAGCAACACAGATCATATTATACCTCTGCTAACACTGACCAGCCATATACATCACCATGAGGTAATGCAGGCCTGTTTCCAATATCTATTAGTCAACAGGATAGAATTCAATCCAGCAAATGACTACATGTTTACGCACACTACTGCTAGGTAACAAACACATCCTAATCTGACACCTGCTTCCTTCATGTCTTACACACAACCGGCTTTGTGAGTTATAATCACCTTTATTTCTTTTAAAAACAATGGATGAAAAACATCTAACAACCTATGTAGGCTGAATAGTGTTGCCCGTTGGTAATCTGTTCAAATTATGTTTTACAATTATGTGCGGGGAGAAGAAAACACGTCCTAGGAGGGGTGTCATCGAGTCATCTCTCTAGAGAAACCTCTGAGCAGTGCCACATGCCTTTCATATAGGACTCAGCATCTATTTCTGCTCTCTGGTTCATAACAACTCTGAGGGCAAGAGCCGAAACCTGGAGAGCTCAGTGTAGGTTGATCTCAAACAACAAGTCATAAATAAAAAATAATAATAATAAATCTGCTCCAGGACCAGTGCACCACAGAGTCAATCAAGTTATTTAACTGAGTTTCAGTGGGGATACACTTTTCTTTTAAAATACTGAATTTCATATACGCCTTTGGGTGACAGTTTCTCTGAAGGGACTTCATACGAGATTTTCTGTATCTTTGTCTTGACAAATATTTGGACAAATAGTTTTAATTTTAGAAAAAAAAAAGATAAGCTAGATCATTTCAAGGTATTGATACATAAAACTTTAAGAGTGTGGTTCTGTCAAAGATTTTGGCCTTTGGCGTTTTCCTTGCCTCTGCTACTTGCTGAATGTTTCTAAGTGCTTTGCTCATGGTGGATTAATGTAGGGTCTTTTATGAATAATATAACAAAGAGTACTGCTTAGACCTGCTCTTTTTGGAAAGGGTCTTAACCAACATTTGCTAGGTATTAGCTCTATAGAAATAGATTGTTGAAATTGATTGTTGATCGATTGATACAATAGCATCTGCTGCTCGAAAATGTTAAAGTGGGAAACCTGTGACTCTTTATTAATGACTAATATCTATAGCAGCAGGTTGGACGGCTGCTATACATCTATCAATAAGTTTCATAAAGTCCAAATTCATATTTTTAAGCTTGTATGGAAACATTCCTCGCTCTGTTCTCGCAGACAGATGCGCAACAATGTCTGCCACATAAAGACCCCAAGCCAACAGCTGAGAAAGCACACGTTCCTACAGTGGAAAGATATAACTGACTTCACCCTGACCTGCAGCATGTGTCTTCTGAACCCTCTGGCCTGATAACTGATCTTTGGGGCTATATCGGGCCCCAGCCTGCCGTCTGCTGCCATGGGCCAACTGTAAGTTATCCTATAGGCTTCAATATCCACAGCTTCAGTGTAGCTTGAGGAAATGGAAGATGAAGTGAAGTTGGTTAATTCAACAAATGGCCTACATGCTCCTCATGTAACCTTTATGTTTAGGTTACAGCTGCTACACCTGTTTCTAAGTCCAAAACAAGAGGATGTTACATCAACAAAAATTGCTCTTGGAGAAAGTGGTAGCCTATTTAAAAACTCCTGAGGTCTGTCAGATTATGTTGCTGATGTTAAAATAGCTTAAAGTAAACAGTGTGGTACCTGCATTAAACGAGTTAATTGAGAGACTACATTTTGTTAAACAGCAGGCTAATCATATTTGGTTAAGAGTCAATGTTAAGTCAAATTAAGAATCACTTGACCTTTGAGTCAACAATGAGGGGATGTATCTACAGCTCTAAAAACTAAATAGACCTCCAGCTGAGATTGTTTGGACATCTAACTTTTGGTGGGAAATGTCTTTACCGTAAATAAGCCGTTTAAACTCCCATATAAGTACATCAATAAGTGCAGGTGGTCGTCACACAGGCCATCACAATGCTTCAAAATAAAACATGACACGGCGCTGGCACGCTGACAGGACCTGATGCTTCACGGGTCCGCGACACAATATAGCTTTTTTTTTTTTTTTCAAACAAGACTGTGAAAACACTGCAAATTAAATCTACACACGTTTCTTTGTCATACTGCAAATATCCATACTAAATGAAAGAAAATCATGGCGCACATGCAGCAGGTGGAGGAGACTCTGGACATGCAGGATGATAACCTCTCCGCCCCCACCCCGAAATTCAACTCAACCTGACTCTCGCATAGAAGCTCGTTCATTCAGAAACTGCTTACCTCCTTCCAGTGGTCCGCTTTTTAATTCCTTGTCGGGATGTGGGGACTGTCGATACCCCTGGACGGATCCGTGGCGGTGCGCTGGTGTCCTGCGGTCCCCTCCTGCCCCCCCCTTGCCTCGTCACTCAGCTGAGGGCTAGGACTCTTCCGGGATCTCCTAATTAAGCCAAACGATGAACCTGAGAGCCACACAGCGAGCACAGACCAGGACCATGACTCAGTGCTGCACTACCTAAGTCGTCTGGAGCGAAAGGCAATATGGCTGCTGCATGGAGTCCGGCTATAAATAAACTAGTGTTGGTCGTTGAGGAATTGCCTGCTCGGGTCCCTCCAGAGGGAAGGGTCCTGATCTTGAAAGAGCACCATCATTGCAAGGTGTGACCACCAACTTGGAATCCTCCCGCTCCCAAATAATCATGACCACTCACAACAAATAGGCTAGGTCCAAAATGTTAGATGTTTATCAGCATAGAGTTAAAAAGCACACAATATTGCCTCCAGTTTACACAAAGATTCATGGGTTATACTTTTTTATATATTTTTTTTAATTCATACAGATTTAGCCTATACAAATTCTTAGATCTGAAATATGCTGTATCAAGTTGTACTTGGTGCAAATGTGGCCCACATATTTTGGTTTAACATTTGGCCAAAAACAGGGGATCCCACCAATAATTCAACTGGATTGCATATGCTGCAACAATGTCACCAGAATGGAAATATATCCTACTATCCTGATTTGTTGCAGTTCATGCAATATTTCACTTCAGGGATAGCAGAACATTTCAGGAGAGAGAAATATACAATGAAATGTGACAAAGTTCCTGCCAAAGGTCATGATGGGAACACTATTTCAGTCAAACTCTCTTTCACCAAGACCGTTGTTGTTGATGTAGAAAACCACACGCTTTCCTTTACCTAAGAAGGTGTTTTCGGTGTCTTGATGTAACCAAGCTGCTACCTTTTTACTAAGTTTAACAAATGTCAGTGACAGTCACATTTTCCTAAGGTTAAGACAGTCAGATTTGAATAATTTTTGAAATGAAAAGGTTTCTCTGTGTCACTTTTAGACAGAAATCCTTTGCTGTTCTATATTTTTTAGATGTTAAAAGGCTGATTTGTAACTGTCTTTATGTATCTGTTAAATTTAAGGTCTGAGTCCATAATTTCACCTTGATATAGATTTCAGTGACATGGAGACAAGGTTAACCTTTCATCTTTAGAGCATAAGACAAGTTTTTTTTTCTTTATTTAACTGTAGGAAATGTTGGCGCATCCACTTGATTACTTCAATACAATTCCTCAGTGTGTGAAAGGGACTGTAGTCATAACAACACTGAGATATACAGTTGTGTGTCATCTGTAAGCATGGTAAGAGATGTGTTGATATTCTAGAATAAATGTACTTAGAGAATTTCCCATTACGACAGCTGTTGCTGTCCATCATTTCAATCTCTGACCTGGCTCTGGGAAACAGTACACGAGGAAGACTGGTTTGATGCATAATACACTTTTTATTTTCAAATCAGTGACCATTTGAGTATGTTTGACATACTGCAGATCTCACGTTGTTTGAATACTGCATTCTGCATTTTGGCCAAATCAGAACGTAGTATGCGTTTTCGAAAATAGCCACTATCATGATTTAGACACTTTGATAGATTAGGATCTCACCCATAAACTAAGCCCATACTTTGTCATGATCACAGACCTACAGAGGGCCAGTTTCATGTTTCATCAGGGTCCAAGTAAAAGAAAGCAGAGACATGGCAACAAAGTCTTCATAGAATAAATGATTGATTGGAGAACACATCAATCATTGATAGACTGAGATCTGAGAAAGATTATTTTGTGTCAGTTGTATCCAGGTAAACTTTGGCTGTTGTAGTCATAGGGTGTTTGAAATAAAGTCAACTTCTAAAGCTAGCTGACACAAAACATCTTACTGACTTTTTCCAGGTTGTGCATTGTGCAACATCAATGTTAAAGTAAGTCTGAAAAGCAACAAGATTCTGCCTAAATAAAGCAGGCGACTAACTTCTGCTTTCATTTAAATAAACATCTGACTAGATGTGAGTGGGCTTGGTTTTACTTAATCAGATACATCAAAGTGAAGAGGAGAGGCAGTGTAAGAAGCAACAGCTTATGTTAGCTGGGGAGTTCAGAGTTATTATTTGACTGTTCAAGTTATCATAATAAAACAAAGGAAAAGTTAAATAGACTCTCTTTATATTTCTTCCTATGTATTTTTACTCTAGTCCAACATTTTTAGGTGAGTCACTTTCTATGTAATTTTGGGACTTTTCATTGGAAACTTTTGTAATTTTTTTTGCAATTTTCAATGGAAATATTTGGAAACTCTCAAGATGTTATTGAACATTTCAACGACAAATTCAGGTTTTGTCATTGGACATTTTAATGAATTTTCATGATTTTCTGGAAACTTTCAATAGAACCTTTCCGAAACATTTTGGAATTTTGGGGGATGTTTCAATTGCAAAGTTTGGGAATTGTAAGGAACTTTCAGGAATTTTAAATGTTAAATTTATGGATACTTTTTGATACCTTTGATTCTTTAATGGAAATGTAAATTTTCCCAAACTTTCAGGAATTTGCAATTTTGCAATCCATTTGTCAAAACTTTTTTCAAAACTTTTGTGAGTTTTCATTAATTTGTTATTTAAATTTCTGTAAATATTCAATCGAAGTTTTCATAAACTTTCACGAAATTGGCATGGAAATTAATTACAGGACTTAAGAATGTTATAGAAATTTACGGGAATTTTCAGGATTTTTTGGAGACTTTTGGGACTTTTGTAGCATATGGACCTGTTCACAGGGAATTCTGGGAATTTTTTATTGACATTTTTAACATAAATTTAGGGGATTTTTTCAAGAATTATAAATGGAATTATTTATATATATATATATATATATATATATATATATATATATATATATATATCACATTTTTTGAAACTTTCAATGGACCTTCATGAAACTTTCCAGAACCCCCCCACCCACACCCCAGGTCTAGTTAGTCAGTCTGGTGTTGATTTGTGCTGTTCATTTAATATTAGAAAGCTCTAAACATAGCCACACATAAAATGTATTGATTGTATTCAAGGCCCTGCAAAAGGAAGAAAAAACGACATGTGTAAAAACAAATGTGTCCAAGATCCAACAGCTTCTCAATGTCAAGTTAGGGACCCGATAAGCGTTGTGTTTACTTTCAAGTAACATGACATGCGGATGTTTGATTTCAGCATTCAAGAAAGAAATGGCACCAAACATTTATGTATAATATTTTATTTCAATTTAGAGTAAATGGTGTTGAAAGTTAAGGTTTCAATATCAACAGGACCTTTGCATTTTAATAGTAACACTTTACATGCCTTCATCCAGTGACAATGAAATGCTTCCTTAAAGTTTTTTTGTCATTTATTTTGCATATTTCCCTTGTAAGAAATAATTCAAGTATAAAAATTCCCAACAGTGTAAAATAGCCCATCTGATGAATATTAAGCAAAAGGAGCACAGCTACTGAAACCTCGACAACAACTATACATTCTAGTGGAGAAAGCAGCATTTTTGCTTATTTTCTGAAAACTTATTGTGATTTTCTCTCATCTAAACACAGAAGAGGCAGAGTACAATCTGCATGCAAACAGGCCTGCATTTAAATAAAGTTTCTTCCCTACAAAAAGGCATAAAGGCATCGAGCTAAACTTCAATGTCATGTTCTACAGAATCAAAAAGATAAAAAATAAAAGTACAGTGCACGTAACAGTGTCTTAAATAAGTCCTACATCAACATTTTGGTTGAGTATGTTAATAATAATAATTATGATTATAATAATATTATTTCTAAAACTAATCAATAACTTATATATGCCTTGAGATGAGTACATAATAATATTATTAATACAGTACCACCACTAAGTCTCTATTCTCAGAGCGTCAACATAGTCAACCCTCAAAAATAAATATCTTAAATAGTAGATTTCTTTCTCTTTTTTTTCTGTTTTTCTCTCTCTCTTAAATAGCAGTAAAAATGTAAGGCACACAGACCAACATAACGTCAAAGAGTCCATCCCCCCGTCCTCTCCACCTCACCTGGTGTTCTTGACAGATATGAGGCAGGCCAGTTGTTTGGTGACTTTGGTAAAAGTGTGTGTGTTTATGAGTGTATACCTGACACCAGACTACAGCCGCACAGAGTTGGAAGTGCTGACAGCTGCAGGGCTGAATTGGTGGGGTGGGGGTACTGCTGTGGGGCTCTGTGCCGGGTGGAGGGTTGTGAAGTTGGTTCCCAAATGGGCCAGGCCAGGGATTAAAATGTGACAGCTCGACAAACGAGCACAAGTGATGTGTTCTTTCCAGAGTGATCTGTCTGTATGGCACTAGAGCAGCTCTGTCCACCCCCAGCAGCAGCTGTTCTCTCCCCCTTTCTTTCTTTCTCATTTTCTTTCTCTCCATCGCAGGGCCACAAAGAAACACAACTGTGCTGCCTTTGTCTTTAACAGCAATGTATGCAACTCTGGATGCATTTGTCGTTGTACGTGTGAAACATGAGTAAAACCAACTGATTTTGTGTTTCTCATTGTCTGAGGCCATTGTCTCTCTCCTTTTGTTAGTGTGTTTGTTTTGTTTGTCAAGTCCCCCTTTTAGTCCAAGAATAGAGTCAGAGTTGATGACATTTTCATTTTTTTTGTATTTTCCTTGTTGTTTTGTCTCCTTGTGATTTGCTTGTTTTGCATCGGTCAAGAGGTCGGGACACAGAGTAAAAAAGGGACATTCAGCATCAGGAAGATAAAAAGGTAGTTCTTCAAATATGTGACACGATGAGTTAGGACTCCTCGACTTCCTGACAGAGGTCACATTTTAATAGCTAACACTTTGGAAACAGTTCCATTTCCCTGATTATCAGAAAAAAAATCTCGAAAATATGCACTTGAAAAGACAAAAAATGACAAGAAAATCCCCCAATTTGTAACAATAATCATAATAAATATAAATGTTATGAGGGCTTTAAATAACCACAAAAAAAACTTGTGGTATAGACCACAAGTGAAAAAAAGAGAACAGTTTCCTTAACTAACATTAAGACAGCAATAGGACTTAAGGGCTTAGTTCAACACCTACACCAACCACAGGGATTAGTTCCTGCATTTTCTTTAGAAATAAGTTTTCTACTACAATGATAATAGTAATGATAATAATAATTATTGTAACAACAACAACAATAATAATAGTAAATCTCTTTCCATTATTTGTTCTGCAACTTTTTTTCTTTTTCTTGTTTTTTTGGTTGAAGCACAGCAAGTTGGAAAGTTACTGTAAAAAGTTTCCACCTCACCATCATTATCACTACCACCACCATCATTATCATCATCATCATCATTAAAGCAACTTTGCCTCTGAGTAGCTGACACACCCACCCTTAAGGCCACTCCTTCTTCCTTTTCCTTCGCTGCTCCTTCTACTAAACAGCTGTGGCCAGGCTAGGGCCTCCTAGCTTTGCATGTCCATTGGTTGCAGTGGCTGCTATTGCATGCGGTCAGCTTGCAGCTGCTGAGGCTGGTACTGACCGAAGGCAGCGGCTGCAGCGGCAGCTGTGCCAGGTGCTGCAGTGGCTAAAGGCTGCTGGACTGCGTAACCATAGCCTGCAGTGGCCACATACCCTGCGGCGGCAGGGGATGCAGCGTATGGATACTGCTCGTATGCAGCCGCTGCTGCAGCACTCGCTGCAGCTGCAGAATACTGTGCGTAGGCAGCTCCAGTGTAGTCGATGTAGGGGGAAGAGGCAGTTGTGGGTGCAGCGGCAGCAGGTTGCACATGAGGGATGACCACACTAGGCTGAACAAAGGCCTGAGGGTATACGTAGTGCGCTGGGATGCTGTGAAACAAACACACACCTGATAGGTTAGTCTGATGCTCAGAGTAATATGCCCCACCTTAAAACCCAAACCCAACTCCATCACACTGCGGCCAAGCGCCCACCCACCACCCACCATTCAGCCCCAGTTCAATCCACCAGTCAAGAACTCCACGGAAAATGCCTGCTAGTAGAGATTAGAACAATATAGGGTTGCCAAAATAGAAATCACTGTGAAAAGAAGACAGGAAGTTGAAGTAACCCTTTGAGGTGTTCAACCTCTGGTCACTCAAATCTTTGGAAAATCAACACCAGCATGAACATTAGGATGAAGTGATTATGTCATGTTCTCTATGGGAATCAGCAGGAGGAACCGTTTTCATTTTTGTGGTTGAGGAGACAGAACTACATGGAGGCTGATGGAGGCCGGATGACAGGAAAAAGTTTGGTTTATTTAACCTGCAGCCTGTTTGTCCTTCACTTTGTGATTTGGCTTTACTGGTGTCCTGCTGCCTGCTGGAGGGCGAGCACATGGGGGAGGAGAGGGAGGGGAGGCTTACAGTTCGGGGAGGGGGGATGTGGACAGAGGAGATGAGCCAAGAGAAGCATTGTGAAAATGTCACTGCCACTTTGACAGCTGGACAGTTTTCAAAAAGGGATGCTGCTGGCCATTTCCCCCTCTGTGTCGGGACAAAAAGCCTGGGAGGCAGTGAGGGGAGCCGGGACTAGGTTAGCACCCAGAGGGATGTTTCGATTAAATAAACAGTTATGAACATCAAGCACATTCTGCCCTCGATGACATAGCTTATCCCAGCCCCTAGACTCTAAAAGGCCTGGAAACTCAAACAGCTAGCATGAGGAGAGCTTTTGACTGTTTAAAGTGATAAGAACAAACTTGAGAGGTTTTTTAGAGTCTAATTGATTCTCACTTATTTAAAGAGAAGCATCAGGATCCAAAAAAAAAAAAAATGAGTTAATATTTGTAGCAAAGGCCTCAGCACTGGGTGAGTTTGAAAGGTGATTTGGTAATCTGTTGAGCGCAATATTTAGGAAAATGAAATTCAATCAGTTAAATCTGCATAAATGAACAACAAGTGTTTCCTTTTTTAAGTCGGTTTTGAGAGAGAAGAAAACAGGTGCAGTAAATATTAAAAAGTTGAAAGGCAGGATCTATCGTGGCAACCCTATTGTCAGCACTCCATTATCCAATCCAACCCACATCTCAACCCAAAACAGTGCACCAGGAGAAAAACATGAAAAACGAAACAACAGCAAGGCTTCAGAGAGGAAGAAGTAAGGGGGAAAAAAAATGGTCCGCCTTGACTAGACTGATTACAGAAACAATGACAAGGCAACAGCACAATCACTCATCCAAAAGACAATAAAGGACAGAAAAAAAATGGAAGGTATTTATATAACTGGGTAAAGGTGTAGGATTTGGGTGGCTGTCAATAAATGGCATAAGTGACTCTAAGACGTACATTTTACACACACACACACACACACACACACACACACACACACACACACACACACACACACACACACACACACACACAGAGGTTAGACTGAAGGCCAATTAAACTGTTACACTATCAAACAGTAATGTTAGCTGGGAAGTAGATGAAGGCTAGAGATAGAGATTTAACATTTAAGAGGTTTCACATTAAAATATGACCTGATGTCTGACCATATTTCACCATCTATCATCTACTTTCTGGTAATTAAGAAGCACAGAAATTATGACTATTTTTCATATTAGCTTCATAACTTTTTTTTAGCTTCCCACCATGAGCATTTTGTAAGATGAATGTGTGAATATTGTTAGCTTGAAGTTCTTCCCCAAGTTTGAACCACATTTACTAACCCCCTTGAATTTTAAGTCCTACCTCAACGAGTTTGGTCCAAGTCACCATCGGCATGTGCTAACATACACACATACAGACATACAAAGCATGAGTAATGGTTTGGCCATGGGAAGACAAACTCAGCCTGAGTCATTTTCTGAACCATGCTGGTACCTACTACCAACTACAGTGTGACAACTTGTTCCGTATGTCTTCATGTGTGACTGTTTTTGTCTTACTGGAATGTTGTTTTCATGCAACCGAGCGGTCATTAAAGTTCAAGGCTAAATAAAGGTTCTCTGCCGTCTTGGTCACTGTCCACTGAGGGAGGGAGTGCAAAAACAAACTCAGGTGAGAGGATCTAAAATACAGGGGTAGGAGATTTATTAGTGTTTTGTGAGAGGTGATCATAAGACTTATATACGAGACCAAATGGACCTGATGTCTTGCTTTACTAAAAGGCAGGGTTGGAGATTCTTGAAAGCTTGCAAGATTTGAAAAGTAACATCTCCTCCAGAATCCGTCTGAACACATTCTCTCCCCTTGGGGCTCCTTCAAATGCCACGACCCCCACACACATGCATGCGGACCGCCGGATCAAAACTGCTACAAACAAAGCGAAGTACGGACCTCAGCACATCAGTTTCAACCTTATTTCACCACATTACCTAATTTCTCTATCAAGGGTGTAAAAACAACACCTAACATTATCATATTGAATGACAAAAAAACATGGCAATAGAAAGACCTCAACAATCAAGTCAATTTTTGGACCCTTTACTCCATCAGCTGTTTCCATTGTTTGAAAACTTTATAAAAGTTTACTTTAGTTTGTCCTCTTGCTTTATCTAAAGTCTTTCTTTTTGATTGGTACTTGCATCATCACCTCCCTACAGTGATAGGTCGGACTAATTTCAGGAAATCAGCAGCTAGAGATGACAGCTTCTCTTTCTTTTTTCAGAGCACAGGATTTATTGATTGCTATCGGGATGTGAAGAGCGTTTTAACGAATAGTGCATAAAGGATAAAATTACCAACCCTACCTTTAACATATAGCAAGACTTGGTTCAAAACTTAATGCAGAAAGAAACCAAGTGTAAGACAGACCAAGAACATACTGTATATTCAAAAGTTTGCCAAAACTGATAAATAATGCAGATTAAAATATGGGATTTAAATGGAAATGCAAAGTTTGAAATATGCTTTATGTTGTCTTGGCTACAATTTTACATAGAGGTTAAAATGGTAACGCTAAACGGCCTCCCCTTTTACTGTAAATTCAAGCTCAACCCTTTGTATAGGCCTCATGTGGAGTTCCCCAAGGGTCTGTCCTAGGTCCCCTACCATTTTTCATCTATGCTTTTGCTGGGCGATAAGAATTAAGAATTACAATATTTAAATTCTGTTTTGTGTAGATGACAGTAAACTATACCTCAATAGACCACATACAGTAAGTACCATTACCTGCACAAAATGAAATTGGATGAAAAGAACTGCCCCACTAAAATTCCACGAGCATTGAAATCTGGCCCATTAACCCCGCTTTCAACCAAATAAGACTATATGTAGAAAATCTTCAATAGTGCTCTTAAATTTTATAGACATCTTCATGCAGGTTTCTAATCCAGCTTTTTTCAGTTCATGTCACATTTAAGATTCAAAATGTTCTATTGTATTAAGGTAGAAAAAGTCTTCTATGCTTTGGCAGTACCTTAATTTTGTTTACAAACAAGAAAGTTTTGCATTAGGTAAAAAATGTACTCAGATTCATAAGGATGGGTATTAATGAACTTAATGTGGGTGAGGAAATATAATGGGAATCCAAGCTGAAAATGACAGTGCTGAGATTTTAACATCTATATAAGCGTATATTATGAAAATACATTGTCAATCAGCAACAAATTAAATGTAGCACTCTAATCTTGTTGATGAAATTGTCATACTCAGCCATTTATTTTGCTAGCAAACAATTCAAAATATATTCATTATATGTACATAAGGGACTTTCACGTTCATGGGGCCCCAACATCAGCCAGTCTGGCCATGTTAAAATGGCCCCTGCTCTGCTTACATGACAGATAGAGACATTACCGAGGCCACCAGACCCACACACCCACACCCACACACACACACACACACACACACACACACACACACACACACACACACACACACACACACACACACACACACACACACACACACACACACACACACAGAGTTTTATGCGACTGCAGCGTCAGCATTCGGGGCTTTGTGTGGCACAATGGGTGCGCTTGTTTTCCTTAACACCACAGGCCCATGTGACGAAAGCTTGCTCCGAGAGAATGAGAGAGAGAGTGAGAGGGAGACATCCAGACATTTGTTTGTACCACACTGCAGACAAAGACACAAACAATAAGAGCACATATCCATATGTACTGATACAACAAAGACATATTATTATGGTTAGAGTGGAGATAATAACTGATAGCCCTGTCTTTAATTCATGAAATATCTACATACATATTTGTTCTGTGAAATGTCCACAAGTCTGAATGATGGGGAAGAGCAAAGAGAAACTGAAACAGTAAAGAAGACAGGAGAGCTGAAATGAAGTGACAAAGTGAGCCAGAAGTCATTTGAAAGAAGATAAACTCTAAGTTGTGTTAATGTTAGAAAATGCTAGTAACAACATGAATATGCTGTAAGCACACACTAGCGTGATGGGATTTGTTGTTTTGAGGGTATAATGTGATGATTGGGATTACTGAAGTTATTTGGTTGGGGGGGGGGGGTAAAAAAAAAATTCTCACACAAAATGTACCACTCACTCCAACAAGACACATTAAACACGACACCCTGTTAAATAACACTGGTCAACCCAAAGCTAAAAGCAATAAAATAAATAAAAACAAACTTTGCTTATCCTTGGAAAAGTTAACACGCATCCACAAAAAAAGGAAAAAGAACACCCAAAAGGTTCAATCAATCCATTTTTTTTTTTATGTCAATAAAGTAAGAAAGCACACGGTTTAGCTAACAACACCACTTCATATCACAAAGCTCTAAGTTCTATTCAAATAAAGTTAAAAAAAAAAAAAAAAAGAAGAAGGTCAAAACCCACGTACATGCATCTATAATCACCATTCTGAGAGCTTGTTTGTGTGCGTTTGAGTCTACGGGTTATTCCTTTTCTCTGATCTGTGATTACGTTCGCTGAACTATTCCACAAACCAGCAGAGTTAGCTTAACTGAGAGCAAGCCTGTCGGACCAGAGAGAGATAGACAACATTGAGTCAGGCTGAAAGTTTCCATCAATGTCCACTCAGCACACACACACACATACACACTCACACACACTTTTATAAACAGGCAAACCTAGAAAAGGCAGTTTACCTGGTTTATGGACAAAATATATACAACTTAGTGTCCATCTCTAATTATCAGCCATCCACCATTGTTTTTGGAGAAAATGGGATCAAATTATTACAAAAAGACTTTCAGTATGATTTTTCACACATTAAATTGAGAGAAAATACATGTCTACATAAACAAGGTGTACATACCAACATTTGTCTATGATGCTCGTACGTTTATAGGTACTTACCCATAAGGCCTTTGGATGAACGCAGGGTGGATTTGGGGAACACCAAAAGTAAAACCTAAAAAACAGACCAGATAAAGGATCAAGATGGTTTGAAAGTTAAAAAAAACTACAATATCCTCTTCTTCGCCAATTTACACCAGTTGAGTATCTATATGAACCTGCAAACATGTTCTTACATTCACTCTAACTTTCTAAAATCCACACAAGCCCTGCGGGGAAAAACAGGAAGGACTGACTTGATTTTCTTGTTTGCTGCTTTGTCAATTAAACCAAATCCACAATCCCAAACAAACAGTCAGAACAAAGACAATCACTATGTTGATTAAACATGCTGTTGGCTCTTTAAAGATTAACATCTGAACCTGTTTGACTGCACATATCAGTAAAAAAAAAAAAAAAAAAAAAAGGACAATTCTGTAGCTTGTGGTAAACAATAAACCATGTGTATTTTTCATCTCTTTACCTGGTTGCATCACACGAGGCTTTGCCCCCAGGTAGGCCAGGTTGACGTTTGCTTTCCTGCCATCAATGATTGGGTTGGGGTCCTTGCAGGCCCGGTCAGCAGCCGATCGGTCTGCCATCGTCACCTGACACACGAAAGAAGGAGGAAACACATAAAATGAGAAAGAGCCATCTAATAGAAAGGAACAATTAAGAGCACATAGGGAGGTAAACTCCTCCTAAAGTGATGAGTTTTTGTAACAGCAAACATTATTTTGTGTACAAATGTATTCATTGGGTGTGTGAGGCTCGCACACACATCCATCGACCTCATGGAAGTGTTGAGACTATCAGTGGGGAATCAGAACCAGGCTGAGATGATTGACAGAACACATCTCCTTCATCGCTCCAAATGCAACAACCTAACTTTATCACTGAGCTCAGAGCAGCACCAGTCAGGAGCTCTCTCTTAACATTACAACTGAATTATACCCTAAACTGAGTTGGGGTTGAGGAAAAAATAATGTAAAACTATTTAGTAAAAACTATTAGGAACTTGATCAATTATTGAATAGCAAGGGTGACTCTGAAACTCTTGACAGCTGGTAGATTGGGTGAAGTTATTTCTTACACACTGTTAGAGTCTCTGAAAAGGCTAGGTATTAGAATATAATAAATATATATACAAATAAAGACTGTTCCTACTGTAAAGGAAACGTCATAATCATAAATGTAAGATGACAAGAAGAAGTTATAGTATGTAGGTAAACTAGAAAGGAAGCTGAAACTTAGTCATGCTTGAAAACTAACAGGACATTTGCCTATCTCTTTGTCTTAACGATGAACATTTTTCATTAACACTGTCTTGATTTAGCTCCACTAGGGGTTATGTGGAGAACATGTCTGCATTCTTTTAATATTTCAACATAATTCAATGATTTTTGAGAAGAAGAGGTCATATAACGTTGGTGTCTCTCCATCTCTAAGAAGTCCTGTTTCAGTCTATCTGTTATACATGAAACTTTGAGTATGGATTGTTTTGTGTCTCCACGTCTGTGCATGAAGTTTTATCACAAGTGGGAGTCAAATATTTAACCAACTGTTGGGAGTAAAGTTGTAAACAGCTCTGAGGTGATGAAACCCCTGAAGAAAGCTGCTCTGTAATATCGAGACATCATGGTGCGGTTTTTTGGTCAGCCGGCCGCAGCTGTCAGCTCACTTACAGACGTGTCAGGCCGCATACCGGAGCGCAACAAGTAGGTGGGTGAGAGATTGCAACAGAAGCCTGTGACAAATTTAGTTTGGATTTTCTTATCAAAACACAAACACCTTTTACGTGCAGCTATATATTCATGTCTGTAGGTTGTGACGAGGATAAACTTACGATAGCAAGGTTTTCCTCACTTGCTTCAAAAGTTTGACTTCATTTTATATTTCATTTCTAAATGATACTTACGAATCCATAACCCCTCGACTTCCCGGTCTGCCTGTCCGTAATGACCACCGCTTCTTCAATCTCTCCAAACACCTCAAAATATTTCCTGAGACTTGAATCCGTGGTGTGGTAGGGAAGACCCCCGACAAAAATCTTCGTATAGGTGGTGTCCTTCTGCGTGGTGTGCATCGTTAGTGCAAAGTACAATAAATAGTTACAATAAAAATAAAAAAAAAGTAGTGCAATTTCTCCTTATCAATATTTCTTTGGATGAAGGGAGAGAAGGAGAGCTCAGCAGGCTCTGGTACTTTTTCAGAAGAGAGAACAAAAAAAAAAACACTCGACAAAAATGAAGCCTGGAGGTAGATTTATCTTCCGACAGTAAAGAGGGGATTGATATGGAGCGGATTGTCCCACAGAGACCATCAGGTGTTTCCAGCTCTTCTTGGGTAACTCTGCTGTCTAACTAAAGAGGTTTGGGACCCATTTCTAAAAGCGCTGCTGTTAAACTCCACCCAACTTTTTTCAGTCCCTGTCTGTACCCGCCCACCGGCGCGCACTAACAGCTGGGAAAGCTTCGCGCTGTGTGAAGCGCAGGAGCTCCTTTTCCAAATAGATCTGTTGGGTTTTAAACAAAAACTAGAATCACGTTCAATTGATCATCGGGGCCAACTAAAGCTGATTCCTCTGAGGGAGCAGAAACTTTAAAATGATGCATGAATGATTTAATCAAACGGAAAGATGTGATTTCCGAGCTTTATAAACAATTGTCTCTTGATAATGAAATAATAACTTGTCGGTCGGGCTTGTACTCTTTCATGAGAGATGTCTTTAATGTTTCCACATAGGCCAATAAGGCTTCCTGCAAAAACAGCTGTTAACAGCAGCAAAGGTGAGCGGACAAGTGCAGCTTCAGCCCGATCAGGGGTGTTGATAGAGTTTTGGCAAGATAGTCTGAGTCTACACTATCAGACCTGCAGCTGGAGATTAAAAGAACTGTTTTGTTTTTTTTTCTCATATGTTTGTATTAATGTTTTTTATGAAGTCAATGGGTCATCTCTAATCAAGTTTGAAAAATCAAACCTTACAGCAATTAACAAGGGGTTTTCAAACTGACCTTTATCTGAATCTAAATCTGAATCAACATCTGTCAATGTCATCTTTAATAAAGTTGGTGATCAAATGTACAATGTTCAAGCAATATAGGCCTAAAAGTGACGAAAAGTGACTGCGCGTCTTTAAATTACACACAGCTGTTATGATGAGAAAGGATAAAGTCAACAGTCAGAGCTCAATCCAGTCCAGAGTCTCCGAACATCAATTATTAAAGTATCCAGTGGAGCTCAGCCTGCTCTGCGCTCAGCTGACTGACAGCTGCATGTTTGTCATTTTGAACAGCCAGAGAGTCATTCAGATCCAGTAACGTGAGCCGGAGGGATTTGTTAATCATTCATTTTGTCTGTAGCTGTTCAGTTAGGCCTGGCCTACCCGGCCGGACCTTTCTGTCTCAATGGTAGCTTCACTTTGGGCCGTGTTGTAAAAACATGTGTTTAGTGCCTTCGTAGTGAAATCATGTGCACATGGTCCAAAATGGCAACTTAACTTTATAGGCCATTCTTTTGCAATTTATGTTAGGCTATGTGCTAGTCTCATAGATTACCCTTTTTTGTGCAACCAAGAGCCTCCAGTTCGGTGATCGATATGTTACGATCCTAACGGAACTGTGACCGCAGTTCTCTTGATAACAAAGAAACGCTACCTGATGGAGCGTCTCTCTGCTCATCACTGTTTTATTCATGCAGCCACGCTTTAAAGTCCGAGAGGAGTCTGAAAAAAAAGGGGGGGAGGGGGGGGGACACTATCGAGTTTCTAAGCTTAACAACGGGCATCCGGTCAGGTTGCGTTCAATTGTTGTTTTCTGTTCATGCGCAACATGCTGACTTGTCTGAATCCCTTTGTGCATACATAAGAAAGACTTTTGCCACATTATTAGAAATACGGTAATGTTTTAAACTCTAGATATAGGCTACTCCAACTCTACAATAAGAGAATGTGTTAGACACATTCACAAAAAGAGGGATTTTTTTGTTAAGTGGGACTTCAGAAAGGTGGTTGCCTCAAAACCTGGCACAATCTGTTAAATGTTGAAATCTTCATCGTAAAAAAAATAATATATAGGCTATAGGCTATATGCCTACTCAAATAATAAAGACAAAGGCTGCCGCTGCCGCGAGAGGAGCTGGTACTCTGTTTTTGTTTGGCTATAACACCTGTTAAATCTAAAGGTCTAAGTTCAGTGGAACAGCTGAATACCCACAGCTCAGTCACACTAAGGCTGCATCGAAACCCCTGAACTTACCAGGAAAATGATAGTTTGAATGTACTGTTGTTTATGAGCTATAGTTTGATACATACATTGATTGGATTCTGATAAAAAATCCAGACTCATTGCAAAAAGTGAACTTTATTGACACATCTTTACACTGAGCATTTCTTTACGTTTCCTTCTAATGACTGAATTCAAGGTACTACATTAGCACTTAAATTCACTGAAATAGCGCCATCTAATGTCCAAAAGAATAACTGCCTTAAGTGCACCCTTCACATGAAAACATTGGGCTCTGTGAGAGTTAAAAGTGAAACAAACATATAAGCTGAATTCATTTTGTATAGCAACGAGTATTTAAAGTCTAGATAATGCTGATTTAAGCGTTTATTGAGGTAAACATCATGATGAGGACAGAAAACCTTTAAGGTCAGCTGAGCTACAAAATGGGCCAATCATAGTTTAATTTAAAAAATGAAGCATAGTGTTTATATTTTTACAGTTTTGACAGGCATCTCTTCTGTGCAAATGGAATGATTTGGCTGTTCTTTTTTCTCTTAGTGCTGATCCGTGGCTCTAAATTAAAACACCTCCTCTGCCCTTTGAAAGCTAGAATCACTCTCCAGCTCCCCTGAGGCCCACAGGAGCTCATTCTCTTTGAGCACCTCCACCTGTGTCAACTCCTCCTCCTCCTCCTCGTCTTGTCCATCGCCAGTCTCACGTCGTCCTTTTGTACCCCTGATCTCTCCTTTCCCTCCTCCTTCCTCTCCGTCCTCTCTCCTCTTTGCTTTGCCGGTATCTTCTTGACTCTCCCTGCCATCCCCTAAAACATCTCTCACCCGCTCCCTCCCTTCAGCTGCCTGTCGGGGGATCTGGCTGAGAGGCTGTGGATTCAGGGCGTCAGAGGTCAGAGATGACTGTAGCGTCTCCACTTCAGTGAGGTCTATGTCCTCGTTTGTGCTAGAGATATGTGCAGGGCCACGAACACGCGCAGACTTGGACCTCAAACGTGTCTTGAGCTCCTCCTCCTTCAACTGAAAGAACATGAAAGTAGGAGAGGAGTTTGTGGCAGAGTAAATAATTGGATAATCCAACAAACACACAACCTCACACACATAAAAACCAGTTTTCACCTTGCGTCTCTCATCAGCGAGTCTAATCTTTTCCTCGATTTCTTCTCTGCTGAGGATATTTTGCACCTTCTTTACACTCAGGGACTGCAGCCTGGCAGGAGGTCTTTGCTTGATCGCCTCCTTGCCCACAAGCTGAAACATGCAGCAGGGGGAAACAGAGAACACACATTCAATGCAACAAGTGAAAAAGATAGACATTTTGGCATGTCTTTGCAGAAAAAGCATAGTTGCAGCAATTAAAAATTCCAAATAGCTGTGTTCAATTTTGGTATAAGAGTAAGGCACCCTGATTTTGAGGCTCTAGTTCAATTAAATTATCAATTTGGACATTTAACTCAAAGAGGTCTAATTAATTTTATGTCAAGTTAAAAAAAAACATGTTGTGAAGAATGATACTGAATGTCATTGTGATAAAACCCAGTGAGAAAAACAAATAGAATCCACAGCTCTCCACGGCTTCGCAGCATAGTTTCAACTGCTTGTTATAGGACTCAACTTGTTGCACGAGTGAACCAGATCTGTTATTTTGCTTGCTCCTATAGGCTATACCTGTAATAGTTTTTTAATGGTTTTAATAAAAAGGCTCTAAAATCACACTGAAAACTACATTCCCAACATGAAACAGTATGGGCAGAAAGATGTCCAAGAACTTCACAAGCATATTGGTAGTGAAGTAAGAAACCAACAGCAGAGAATTGTTTTAAACCACTCAGCTACAAAGGTTTACCAAATCCAAATTTCATCACAATAACTTATTTTGTAAAATTGTTTAGTGGTGTGTTAGCATGTCTCCCTTCCCTGTGACCAGTGTGCACCAGGTACCCACCATGATGCTGTATGACTCCCCCTTCCCCCTGCTCCTTTCTCTGCTCGGTCCATCCGGTATGATGCCCTGAAGCAGCAGCTCCTCCAGGATCTCACTGGAGTTTTGGCGCTGCACAGTGCTCTCTTGCTGCAGTAAGCCTGGGAGACAAACAGATATGATGAAGGATTTGTACATTTTCTTAACTGTGTTGTTTTTATCCAGCGTGTTTTGTGCACATACACACCATCTTGTGTAATTCTGCCATTCTCACTTTCTCTGACACACATTAGAGGAGGGAGTTTTCTGGGCGCTGCTCCAGGCAAGTCAGGGATCTCTCTGTTGTCCATCACTACCCCGCTGTCTGTGGTGCCTTTTGACACGGCTGAGTCTCCACGACCATCGAGTTTACTTCCCGTCTCATCCTGGCAGTAAAGACACACAACATGAAAGCACACACTTTAATATCCTGACCCCTGTTTGTATCCCAGACATGCTGTTGTCATGTTGGTATCTGTTGACACATTGTCATGAACACAGTAGTTGAGGAAGTATAACATACCAGGAGAAACAATAAAGAGCACATTGTCTCAGATTTTGAAACACAGAAAGTTTGAATTACATTAATAGATACAACAATATTTGATCAATATTGTCATAATTTTGTGTTTTCAAACATTATTATAACTCAAATATTTTCATTTTATATTCTCTGGTATGACATCAACTTAGATTAAACTATCCAACCATTCACAAGGAGGATAATAATAACTCCATTTGGTCTGCCTTGCAAATTCATCAATAACTCTAATCCCATAGTATTCATGATAATAGCCTATAAAACTCTGAAACCAGGTTAATAATAGATTCTAGTTTGACACCTATCAGACATTATATTCTACATTTACTTTATTATGAATGTTCATAATCAGTTTTGAGTTAAGATGCATTTCAACAATTCAGATATTTAGATCATTTCAAAAATATCTTGATGGATCATATACTGTTTAATAATACAGTATATTTTTTGGTAATTATATGAATTATTTAAAAGGTCTTCAGGGTACATATAAAGCCGCACACCCCTTCTATAATCAATGAAGGTAAATATTAAATGTTTCAAGCTTATTCTCTCTTCTTGAGCCACTCAAATCGTGATTACAAAATTTGAACTACTATCTAATAGTGTCTATGGAAAATGTACCTCAGAAACTTTATATAGCCTACATGTTATAGTAGTTATAGTTATTTTACTTTAAACAAACAATTCAATAATAGAAACTCATATGCTGCATATGCGGCGGCACCTGAGTGGACCAGAAAGGCATGTGCCATTCATATGTGGCATATGCCAGGCACCTGAGTGGAACAGACCGCCATGTGCTGCAGCATATGCCGTTCTGATCTACTACGGTTTACAAATCATTTGGTAATCATTTACAAACCCTTTTTATAGTATAAAATGTTATAATGTGCGCAACAATAAACTGTTAACATAACATAAATTATAGCACTACAAATCATTAGCAAACATTATTAACTATTATTTCATTGTTTGTTAACAGTAAAATAACTAATAACTAAAGTTAATTAACTGTCAATGTACCCTATTATGTTAATTATAAAGTGTTACCCAAAAAAGCATTGTTACATTCTGATATTTCTCCTTTCAAGCTACTTTATAAACATATTACTAACACCTAAATGCTCAGTAACATTGAACAAATCGGTGGTAAGCCTACATTAGAGTTCATATTTGGTCTTTTCTCTGTCACTAAAATGAATGACACACAGATTTCGGCACATGTTATAACGGCCTATCATCAAACTTTAATATCTGGTTTAAAACTTTTCTGAATATTTTTTTTTCTGACTGAATTAAATGTCTCAGGCATATCTGTTTACGACATAGAGCCTACCTGTTTTAAACTAACCACCACAGTTTTATCTAGCTGAGAGGCAGGTTCAGTGACACAGAGCTTACCTTGTCTCTCTTCACCTCTTCCGGTGTCAGCGGGAGGACCGCAGTGTTTGAGGAGTTGCCGCATCCCATATTCACCTCAAAGCAACAATAAGGAATATGACCATGAAAGTCATAAATGTCACAAGGTTTAATAAGGGTACGTCTCGTGTTTTTCCTTGTTATATTTGACACAGGAACCCTCGCATTCCTTCACACACACACAGTCTCCATGGACCCGGTGCGTTGCTAAGGGACCGTTGCTACAATAAATCTGACCTGGTTAAAGAGGTGACACGCAGGGACAAGCTGAGGAGGGTGTCAGAGTCAGGACACAGCAAAACCTGTCTTCACACTTCTATTGCTGCCCTGATTCCCTTAAGCAGATTTCTTGTTAATGATTGTCCCATGACCTTATCAGCTCACCAAAAAAAAAACAAAAAACTGACAACCACCCAGCTTACGAGGCATGTCTTATATTTATCATCCAAGTTTACTCTTCATTTTCAGGTTTTAATTTCACACCATGGTTAGTGTTTTAAGCATCTTGCGCTGCAACATTTAAAAAAATTAACTTGTAAAACATTGACTATCATTCATTTAGGCAATTTGGCTGTTCATATAAGTCTCAAAATACAGAAATCTGTCCAGGGATGTAAAAAGGAAAGGATCCAAGTTGATGATGTCAGCTGGTTAAAATGATTATTTCCCTTTTTTTAAAGCTGCTGTTGGGATTTTGTAGCTGCTTATGAAACAGACTATAATCAATACTGATGCCTTTTTATGACTTACAAAAGATAACCAGTCCATCAGCGTAAACTGTGAAGACTACACAACAAGAACAAGATACGCAAAGAGAAAGGATGTACTATTTTGTCCACAGGGGGCGCCAAAAGATCTCTTCATTTCTTGGTCAGAACTCAAACCAGCTGCATACTAGTACTACACAAGCAGATTAAAGTCATTTTTTGAAGTGTTGTTTTAATTGCGACATTTCGTGGAAGGACTATGGTTTCAGGAGCATGAATGCTCTCTACAGGGCTCTGCTGTGGGGAAGCGTTAGAGCAAGACGTGGCCTGCAGAGCCTTGGCTTGGTGCTGAGGACCCAGGATAGAAACTCTTGTGCAGGCTCTGGAGTTTCTGCTCCACCTCTAGGAGTTTGGTGTTTTTGGCCAGTTTGTCGTCCAGAATCATCAGACGCCTGCGTGTGGACTCAAGGTCCTGTCTAAAGATACAATTTACATAAATATGGAGTTTGTTTAGAAACTGACAGAAGTTTAAATGATAAGCTGCTTGACCACATTAGAGAGGTTAAGTTGAGACTTACTGAGATTGTTTCAGTAATGGGTATAGTCCATCAGTTATCTTTGAGAGGTCTTGTTTCTCCAGAGTGAGGCAGAAGTGAGGCTGGAGGAGAAGGAAGATGAAATTATTAATCGCCAAATGTTTACCTAAACTATACCAATTCTGAATGAAAACCTTATTTATTTCATGACATCCATTTGATTTGATTTGTTTATGAAGAAATATGAACCTTGAATAAGTCAGTTAGTCTATAAATGTTTTTTTTAATATATATTAGTAAAAAATATTACAAGATAATTACAAAAAATGTAAATGCCTTGCAAAAATGTTGTGACTCAAACATGACTTATTCAAATTGCTTCTGCATGATTAGACTCTCACTTGGTCCAGGCAGAGCTCCAGTCTGGGTCTCTGATTGAGGATTTCCAGGCGGTGTGTGGCCTGATGCAGCTTCTGATCACAGTTCTTGATTTGGACCGTCAATCTCTGTATGTCCTTTGTCAGATCAGAAATATCATCACAAATCTGGAAATAAGAAAGAAGCAACAAGAAAACAAGTTAACCTCCCAAAAAGTCAAGTCCAAAGGTTTTCTGGGTGATAAATAGATGGTTGTAAATTTCAAAATTGATCCAGTCAACTGACACTTTGCCTGTCCCACGTCATGGTGTCCTGGATTTTAATAAGTTCATGAATCTCTTTTCTCAGGGTATCTCCTGTGCAGCAGCGCAGGTGGTCCAGGTTAATTTTTTGCTGGAAGAGACAAGTATTGTAAAATGTTTGAGAGACAATCATGCATTAAAATGTACTTAAACTCAGTTCAGTTTTCCAAGTTGATTTGACTGTACGAAGATGAGGATGTAACTAGAAATGTAAGGGTTGAAAATATGAATCAGAATATAAAGAATCAGAAGATCCTCTCTTTAGTGCCCTAAGGCTGAACATCTGAGATGAAATCAGATGGGAAAAAAATACTTTACGCACTATTACTGTATGGCCCTACATTCAGAGTTTTTCAGCATGGTCTTTGTGTTCTTACATTAGCCAGAGAGTAGCGCAGGTTTCCTCTGAAGGTACAGCAGACTTTGATGAAGTTGTCAGCTATCAGCTTCAGGTTTTTGCAGTGAGACAGCCACATGTCATGTTTCACATGGACTGGCTTGTATTGGTCGATATGAAGACGGGAGCACTGGGTGTTTTGGTCATACAGGATGCATTTGGTGGTGAGCTGGGCGGCTTCACTTTTGTCATGAAAATCTGCCAGCAGTTGAGTGCGGATGTCCTTCAGAGAGCTGGGGGGGGGGGTAAGAATTAAGATCAATATTGATAGAGTTTATCAATATTTACATCATTTAACTTATTTGAATCTGATTTTCACATGATGATTTTGAAATATTGTCCCAATTAGATTTATGCCGATAGAGCATTTTGAATTGAATCAAGTGTGTTCCAAAAATATTATTTTTCAGTTTAAAAATAAGATCGGTATAAAGGATTTTATATTATCTGCCAACCAACATCATGCCGGTATAGAGCTCAGGAACTACTTACTGAGAGAAATTAGTTTGAGGTATATATAAGAACTTTGAATAACAAGGGGTTACTATGAATCTGGTCAGTGTTACCTTAATCTTTCAAGCAGAACACAGATCTGCTTTTGGAGCATGTCACTTATCTCATTGGTCAGTTTTTCTTCTTTTTTCAGCTCATTCAGGATGCGGCTGTGTTTCATTTCTGCTGCACAAATAATGTTAGCAAGTGGAACACAGTTGCTCAGGAGCTGACTGTACTGCTGCTTCTCCTGGAGGGAGCCCTCAGCAGAGCCTCTCATCTGAACACAAGAACACACGAGAGCAGAGTTGAAGATATTTTTAACCAAAAGAGAAGTTAGCTGCTTTGATCTGTTGTGAGTGAGTCTCCTTCAGTCTCCAGCTGCTCTGTTGACCAGAGTTGTCCTCATTCTTTGTGCACAAAAAGTCACTTTTAAGGTGTTAAAAGGTACCGTACCATCTCCAAAGCAAAGATTTCCTGGTCCGCACGGCTGATGCTCTCAGATATCTGCACCTGCCAACCGCTGATCTCTGTTTGCCGACAGCTGAGGTGCTTCATTGTGCTATGAGCAGCAGAGGGGATCTACAAAAGAAAGTAAAATCTAAGGATGTAAAGGAATGTCGAAGCACTTGATAACATGAAAAT